>NW_020955422.1:273458-277652 GCF_003031625.1 Empidonax traillii | reverse complement strand
TTCTTCTAAAAAGCTATTAGTGCATTTGCATATTCCCTTTCAGAAGTATAGAGGGAGATGTGACTGGCAAAAAAAAAAGTAATAAAAGAACCATTTTTCTGCAGTAATAGCCTGCCCAGACTGCACGGGTAAAATCTGTACTGCTCCTCTCCATCGCTATACCAGTGAGCACCTGAGCTGACCTGTTACCGTGCACGGGGAGGGGACTGAGTGAACTGAGGTGTGCCAGCTCCCTCCAAGGAGCTTTTTTTTTTCTCCTGCAGCAGCTGCTTTTACAAGCAGTTGTATTGCCACAGCGATGCCACTAAATGGATTTGGGGCAGAGGGGCTGTTTCTTTGACTTTGCCTTGCTGGAACTGTGAGTCTTAGCTTCTCAAGCACAGATCTCTCCTTGGTGGGATAAAAAAGAAACCCCAAACCCCATTTCCAACACTCTCCTTGGCTCTGGGAACACCAGCCACTACTGAGACATTAATGTAGCAAAATGCTTTCCTTTAGGTTTATGTCCTACTGAATGTAGGCTCAAAAGCACAGAATTAACATATGCATAAATGGTTTAGTGCAAAGTCAAGAACTCCTGGATGAGAGCATCTGTGATGGCAACTGGTAAGGACTGAGAAGACTGCTCTATATTGCCACCTAGGAATCTGTGTTCACATCACAACCCGAGTCTTCAAAGTTCACCAATTTATGTGCCAATATGTTGGATCTATACAATCCACAAAGGGAGCCCCTGGTGGTCTAGGGGGTAAAGGCGCTGCACTGTCACTGCAGAGACCCGGGTTCGATTCCCGGTCAGGGCCACTCCCCGGGCAGATGGAGCTCGCTAGCCCTGTAAGGCAATCCATCTACGTCCTGAGGACCTCGCTGCCACCGTCCAAGCATGCTTGGCCCCGGCAGATGAACCTCAGGATTAAAGGGTGGGCTCAGTTCCGTGCACACTGTGTCTCACCTAAAAAATCCAATGCGCAGGCTGGAAGGTGGAAAGACCTTCCCCGGTTCTTCGTTCGCGAAGACTGGCCATTTATATACAATCCACAAAGAAGAGCCCTACCAAGAAATAATCCCTGAATTCAACCTGTGCTTTAAATGCAGACATGCAGTGAAACCGTCTTGTCTCTGAAGGTGTTACTCACTGTACTTGTTCATTATGACTATAAATCTGCATAAATCTGTAATGAAGCTTGAGTACAGAATAGTGTGTCTGTGAGAGTGATATCTGACATTTTTTTTTTCTGCTGGCTGCTGCTTTGATTTCCCTGAATAGGACTCACAGGCTGTGTTCCAGGCCCAGGACTCTGGATGTTGTGCCCTATCTGACCAGCAACAGGGAGATAGGTGAAGTTTTCAGAAAGAAAACAAAAAAATTAATGGTGCCAAATCAACACCAAAGCTCAGCCAAGACCAATGTGTGTCAGCCCTGATGAAAGGCACTTAAGTAAATAAAGCTGGGAAAAGCCTAAAGCTTTTACAATAAATAATCCAAACTCCTTCTGCAAAACCTCCTGTCAAAATGGCAGGTCTGACTGCTGTTTTCATCTTTCACATCAGCCAGCTATTGCTTAGCGTCTTTCTTGAGCTATAGCATCAAATATTTGGAGCAGCTGTTTTTATAAAAGACAAGCTTACTTAATCACTGTTAAGTAGATTCTCCAGAAGAAAAAGGTGTGCTGGTTTTGTTGGATGACAGAGCTGGACACAGCATGAGTTGCACTGGTTTGATCAAGCCACTGCAACATCCAAGTGGACCAGAAGATTTCAGCACTCAAAAGTGTGGACATGACCAGATAGTACAAATTATTCTGCTCATGTATAACTTCTATAAATTAAAAACAAATACAAAACCAAGTAACAACAAAATCAAACAAAAAAACAAACTGAGAAATTTTGAAAGTCCAATCCTGTCTCAGGAATCTTTGAAATGAGCTGCTGGCTTGGCAGTAACCCTTCTTTGAAGAGTTGTTCTTCACAGAGACCTGCATCCCAGCTTTCCTAAGTTAAGCAATTTCTTCCATGGTGCCAGGCAAATGCACCTTAGTCTCTCTTCTTTTGGAACATATTGTAAATCCCAGGGCCAAAATTGTGTGGCTGTGCACTCAGTTGTGGTGATTTGTTTGTACATTGGCCTTCTGGTGTTCAATGAATATGCAGACTCAGTGTCCTCTCAGCCACTATGCTTAGCGAATGCAATTTTTTTCCCAGTAAAATTGTTATACGGACATATTTAGCTGTTTTTCTTATGTTTGCAATAACATATATTGTTGGATCTTTCCTGTGCTCCTGAATATTCACTCATTCAAGAAGATGCATTGACAGAGCCTCTCTGCTTTTCAGAGCCCAGGCTGGCTAGTGGTTTGATAATCAGAAGGAAAAATCCATATTTTACCTTTTAACCAATGGTTTGGAATTGGACTAACCATAAGGAAGAATTTGCAGAGATACTCTGAAGACAAAAAAATCACTTAAGAGAATTAAGACAAATCAAGGCACAAGGAGGTAACGATGATGTACGTACCCTGTAGCTGTTTTTATTTACTAATGATACTCATTATTTACAGCAGCCAGAAAACCTGACTAGTTTACTATCATGACCAGTTCCAACTCATTATTCTCTCTCATTTGACTGCCATGTCAGGTATGAGACAGTCTGTGACCTTAGAAGTTATTGCTCTTTTTCAGAGAAATCCTGAATTTGGTTAAAGTATTGTTAAAATCTTCTTGTTCTGTCAGGAACAAAATCAATAGCAGCTAATTATAAAAAGTGCCGTAATTTTGAGAACAGAACTGGCATTGCTTTTACTTGATAAAGGACAAACTTATTAATAAAATTAATGTGCCCAGAACAAAATTTCTTACAACTGTCCAGTAAGGGAAAAAAATCACAGGACCACAAAAAGCAAATCCACTCATCTTTCCCCCAGCCTGGTCATTCACTCTGCCTCTTTCCTTCATGTGTATTGCTCTTTCAGGGCTCCAAATTCAAGTTTACTCACTGCAGCTTTACTGCATTGTTTGGCCACGGGTTTCTAATGCTGTTACTATGTTTCCTTCATGCAAGAACATTTTGCTTTCCCGCAAACTATCACATATTCCCCATCCATCCTGATTTGTAATTCACATATTCTCCTCATCCATCTTTATCCCATCCCAGGTACTTTGAGCATTGTTTTCATGCTCTCTGCTGCTCTCTCAGGCTGTCTCTCTACTTTGTAAAAACACTGTCTACCATTGAAGTGTGACTGGCTTTCACAGTCTCCACCTGCAATAAAAACCAGCCTGGCTTAACAGCACATTTATAGCCTTATTCCTTAAAATGTTCTTACTGTGAAAAAAAATCTCCTTCTGGTTTTACGTGTGTAATAAATATCCACAGTGGCACGCACAAATAGATTTTGGTGCTGGCTGGCTGGCTGGCAGAGTGAGAGCCCTCACTCCTGCGTCTGTTCTGTGCGCAGCCCAGCTCTGCAGGATGCTGGTACGCAGCCCTGGCCCAGCTCCACAAGAAGCTGGTACTCAGCCACGGCTGAGCTATATAGGGAGCTGGTATGAAGGGAGCTGGTGGGCAGAAACATGCACAAAGGTAGCAAGAAGCAATATGGTCATACAAGATCCCTCTGGTACGATCCTTCCCTGCCCTTCTAATATAAAAAAAACAAAAAACAAAAAACAAACAAACAAGAAACAAACAAAAACCCAAAACCATAGCAGAAGCCTCTGTGGCAAGTCCTCCATCACTGGCAGAGGTTTTCAGGATGGGCACCGGAAACAAGATTTGGAAAAAAACATTGGGAACAAGGGAAGAGAAAGGAGGGTTGTGTGTGCTCATCAGTTCCTGATAGGAAAGAGGTTGAAGTGAAAGGCTTCCTGATGACCTCCAACAAGCTACTGAAGCATGAATATAGCAGCTAATTGAGAGGCAGAGTCGATTGCCTGCACAGCACTTAGAGACTTCAATTCAAAAATACACAGAAGAAACCTCAAAGCGATATGTGAAATTATACAGGACACAGGCAGAGAGGGTCAAGGTGTTAAGCCTTCACCACGATAAGCAGCAAAATGCTCAAATGTTAATTTAGAGACCAGAGCTGAAGGGCTCACACTTTTCTGCCTCCTGAAGCCTTTGCAGCAAACAGACATAATTGCATTACAAGAGATTGTTAAGCACCGGCAATAAACTATCCCTGGACATATACA
>NW_020955422.1:236969-273208 GCF_003031625.1 Empidonax traillii | reverse complement strand
GAGGGTCAAGGTGTTAAGCCTTCACCACGATAAGCAGCAAAATGCTCAAATGTTAATTTAGAGACCAGAGCTGAAGGGCTCACACTTTTCTGCCTCCTGAAGCCTTTGCAGCAAACAGACATAATTGCATTACAAGAGATTGTTAAGCACCGGCAATAAACTATCCCTGGACATATACAGGACTCTGTAGTGTTGCTAAATAATCTGTAAAGTTTCTTTCACTCTCAGATGTTTTTTTCTAGGTGGATGTATATTTTTCTTGGGGAAGTGATGGCAAATACAAGATTAGTTTGTCAGCGATGTATGCAAATTTTTAATTTAAAAATTTTAACTGTACCTGCCTACAATTAACCTGTCCTCTCTTTAATTTCTTTGAGATAAAAATATATTTCAGAAAAGACAGCCAGTCTGGCTTTTGCTGTCCTATTCCATGCGTATTTGTATGCGTGCCTGTGTGTGTACCTGCAGATCTAGGAGTGCTGCAGCAGGTGTTACTCGAGGATGTGTTGACACTGAAATTCATGTTTATTCTCAAAGCGGTCATTGTGCATCGGGTTCATTTATTATCTGGTAACAAGGACAGTGTCTTTCTCTAAATCAACCCGCAGGCACATTTGTGTGGAGCTCTAAGATGAATTTGGTAATAATCACCAACCGCAGCCTCGTCTGGCACAACTCAGTTTCAGCCACAGGCTCATTATGTACCTTTCATTCGAAGCAAACAGGTAAAAGTTAATGCTTAAGTCATCTCCTAGGGTTGCCATGTGACATAGCTGGTAATACAAATACTTAACATTGATAAATAAGTTATTTTATAATACAGTGACTTTATAATAGAACTATTAATAATGAACATCATCTTTCTTCTATTTATTCTAAAGTCACAGCAATTACACCAGTGACACTAAAGCATTTTAAATATGTAACCAAAAAATCACTGCTGAGAACCACAGAAACTTCAAGCTGTACAGAGGGCCCAGCACTTCAGATTCCTTTTTTATGTCCTTAGTCCCTCTGTCCATGACAGTATTTATAGCATGTGGTCACATGTTGAGAAAACTTGGATGGTATAAAGGCACAAGAATAACTATAAATGAACCAAAAATAAGCACCCTGGAGTAGCAACAATAAGAAAACCAGAAGGCTTTTGGAAAGCAATGCATTTTATTCCCACATCTCATTCTGCAGTCTTCCGCTGACACTATTAAAATACCTCAGCACGAGGCAGTATTTTTATTTCTTTGTGCGACAGTGTCTGTTACCGAAAAAGTGGACTGCATTTGACAAATTCCCATTTTAATTAAGGGAATTTACAGGTATAAACAGAATACAATATAATCACATTTTGATTATACATGCAAATGTACAACATTGTAACAGCAGCTTTTTTAATAGTCAAAACTGTTTGAATTTCCACAGATTTCTAAGAATAATTCAACAGCAGTAAGTGGCAAAACATTTATTCCCCCTGAGAAAAATTCCTGAAACAAGAGTCCAGGGGGAGAGCTTCCTACAGCACGTCTCAAACATGGGAGTGTGCGCTACAGGATCTAAGACTGGTATCCAGGTGGTAAAAAGATCCACACTTTTTGTGGACACAAAACACGGAGCACAGTGAGGGTAGATCAGAAACGTGGGTTTCTCTCCAGCCATCTGTATGATTACAATGTAGTTCAATATCATAATGTGTTCAGTAATACAGCAACTATAAGTCATAGGCACAAATATCTTAAGTCTAGGATGCATCTGAAGAACTAACAAAAGCCCTATTATATTAGCCTAGAAAAACAATAAATAGTGCTTTTATTGAAAAAATCCCATATGGAGCTTGCACAGAAAGTAAACATATTCTGGCATACAGCCAGCATCTCTCAACTCTCAAACACAAACTTTATATGACCTGTGATGTACAGATCTCCATGCCTCATCCCCCAGCTCAGCAGCTACAGTCTTTTAGCCTGTATGTCTTTATAGACATCTCTTTCAAAATCCATGGGTGATGCCAGGTCAGTCAGCTTCTGCACTGGCTCAGAAAACATACTGTCACAGCACCTGATGTTTCTGCCTGCATTTATTGACAAGAATCTAAAGCTCCCCCAGAGAGCAGTTTTGCAAATATTCCCTGCTGGGCAAATTGCTCACGTTGGACTCCAGTGCTGAATGTGTTGTGAGCTAATGCTGCCCGCTCAGCTTGAGAGAGCACTGGACTAGGCACAGATCAATTAGGGCTGCGGGAAAAATTGATTTTCAGTTCAGTGGCTTAATAAATTATAATAAATAATGAACAACAACAACAATAACAATATTAAATACAACAGCAACAAACTTGGTACATTTTCTCAGGAGATAACAATAGCTTGTTTCAGTCTGTGGTCAAGACAGCCCCAATGGCCATGGCACCCTTTTGGGATGAGAAATACTGAGAGTCAAATCTTTTCTCTCTAGTCTGAGCAAAGGTTTCACCCAAGTACCTCCACCTACCAAAGGGATATCCCCAGGCTAAGAAACACTCAAACATTTGTTTCCACAGTCCTTTCAGTTAAACAGATGTGTGACAAAATATTGGCACATTCACCAGAGGCCTCACTGGAGTGACTGCTTCCCGCTTCTAACGGGAGCACTCGAGTGGCTGGGGGTAGAGGCAGCTCTGTCCCTCACAGACCACAGGGACAGTGTGTGCACTGGGGAGCTGCTTCTACCAAAGCCATGGACATCCTGGTGCCAAGGGCACTGAGCATCCTGGTCCACAAGCGCTCAGCCATGGGATCTGCCAGAGCACACTGCAGCTCTTGCCTGCCTGCTCACTTGTTGTCCTTCCACTGGACAACGCAGCAGAGGGACAGCAAGGGCTCATATGCACAAAGCCACGGACCAACACGTGGCCAGGATATAGAAGCGCTGACCTGCAAAAGTATCCCTGGGAACTCCGGAGAGTTGGTGTCCCCAGTTCAGCTATCAGCCTCTAGTTATGAAAGAATGGATGGAGAGGACTCCTAGGTTCCAGTCCAGGCTCTGATTCACCTGAGTTTAGGGTACAAGGAGGGATAACACAAGGCACACACTTTGTCCCTAATTTTTTTATAGGCATCCCAAATCCAATCAATACATAACATTTCCAAACTCTTTTATTTGAATCAAGCTAGTATTCCAAATGGTATGTGTAGTTAAAGCTCATAGATAAACATCCTTCTTTTGCTTATCAAAGCTTCTTAGAAGTTCAGATCTGGTTCTGCTTTCATGTACACCACCAAAAGACAAAAGTTTTTATACCGAACACACAAAGCACCCAATTTAAACCAGGTCCAAGGCTCAGCCTGGAGAGTTTCAATTCTTCAGTTAAGAGAGTGATTTTATGTCAATATAACGTAAGTGGTACAACCTCTAGCTCTGTTGCAATTGTATTGACATAGAGGAGCACAAAAAAGTACAGTTAATAGGAGTCTACATTGTAGGAATATATTTATATCGAGTACCTATAATTGGATGGATACAGACATGGAAGCACACTGACAGAGCCTCCGAATGTGCTAAAATCACAAGGCTCCAGACACAAGCTAAGCTCCAGGTCACTTCTGTGTCACTGGCACTGCTGACTAACTCAATGGTACTGATGTCCCTTACAGCCTAGGCTGCTGGGCAAGCACCTTGTGACTTCCCATTACTCAGCTCTCTCTCTGTGTCTGCAGCAGAGGACTCCACACCTTAGCTGAGGTGGGACTAAAGTGATGTACTGAAAGCAGCTGAAAGCAAGCCCAAAGCATGAGCAAACTATGACCTTTTTGCTTTTTTGACAATGAGGTAAAGTCATCCTGCATGATTTGGATTTGTAAGCACTGATGTAAAAATGTATGCTCTGCCTTTCCCCTGTACAGAGAACCAGGTGTTTGTCCTCAAGAAATAGTTTTCAAACCTGCTCTTTAAGGGTTTGGTAGCTCTTCATTTTCTATCAAATAATCCCTCTTTATATAATTAGCACCCCTCACCAACCTCCATACTCCAAGATAGGCTTCTTTCAGCGAGCTCCTGTTCACTTCTTGTGTGATGGTGAATTTTTCCCGGACCACAGGTGCCTTGGCAGACTTCTCAGTGATGTCCTTCTCTTCCTCTCCACTCTGGTTGTTCCCCGTGGCTGATCCTTCCACTGGTGCTTCCTCAGCCCCTTTCCCCTGGGAAACTGCCTCCATGGCAAACAGAGCTTGGTCCCCAGCCTGCCTTTTCCCCTCCTCTTCTCTAGCTTCTTTCTCCAGGTCCTCATAATTGCTCTGCCGTCTGGTCTCAATGTACTTGGCCACACAGTAAATGACAGACCCCAAGGTATTGACCACAACACCGGCTATAAATAACCTTGTGGGCTCCACATCATTGAATGCCACCATGCCTACCGTGATGGTGGCTATGCTCTTCACCACCCCTACGAAGCTGGTGGTCACAGCCGAGTTAATGTAAGTGCAGTGAAGGGTGGTAAAGTTCATGGCACAGCTAATCAGGACACAAGCAATAAAGATGCATACCATGGCAGGGTCCTTCCACCCTGGGAAGGACCAGACATTGATGGAATCCATGCTGGCAAAGGAGCAGATGATGAGAAAAGGGGTGGCCGAAACAGCAATGGCGTACTGAGCTGTCAGGGGTCCATATTCACTGTCTACACTGGTTTTCTGAATGAGCACCAGGTAGGCAGCATGTATCAGCACGGCCAGCACGCCTGTCACATAGCCCATGGCATCCCCGGTCAGGTCACCAGCTCCTGTCAGGAGAGTCACAGAGAGAAATAAGCATGAGTTTTGCATGTCAGACAGAAAGGGAGCATGGTTTTGGACTAGAGGGATATTTAGAAAAATAGACATCACTGCACTTCCAATAACTCCTAGGATTTGTCATGCTTGTCCCAAGGTTGGACACACTTGCCTCCCAACAGATAACTCATTTGCTTTTTTTTAAAGCTGCAAACCTACTGAATGTCTTTTATGTCCCCCTAAATCCCACAGTAAAAATCAGACTGCTTTCTCCCTTTTGTGAAGACTCTGTGGGAGATTTGTAGCTAAAACTGCACATACACACAGCAACCCTGAGCATCCTCTTGCCAGCACAGACACTTGCCAGCTCTGGCTGGCCAGGCTGCCTGCCCTCCAACCCACTGGCCATCCTGCACCCTCTACCAACAAACCCCTGTGGGGTCCCTGAAGCGAGAGCTTCCCTTCTGAACCCCATCAGACATCTTCACAGATTAAACTTTGTGAGTGTGTTCTGTTCTCTGGGACAGCCCCCAACCCAGGAGTGCTGCTGGGCCACAGAGAGCCAGCTTTGCTTCCTATCCCACCTACACCTCGGCTGGAAGGCAACATGGGTCCTCCTGGCCCCAGAGGGTTGCAGCTGACCCCTAAGCCTGCATTTACCCCTGTAAGATTGTCCTTACCCCAGTGGGGCTGCAGTTGCCCCCAGAACATTACACCTACCCCTGTAGGTGCACCCACCTCCCATAAGACCACACGTCCCTCCGCAAGGTTGCACCTTCCCTAGAAGGGAACCACAGGTTTACACCGACCCCCGTAAGGATGCACTGAGCCCTGCAAGAATGTAGCAATCATCCACCCCTGCAAGGCTGCACCTGCCTGCCCGTGAAGCTGCCCCTGCCCCCGTGGAGTCGCAGCTGTCCTCCTAGGACTGCACATCCCCGTATCCTCGCGTCTTTCCGCCCCGCTGTTCTCCTTGTCCCGACGCAAATCCCAGCCGGAGCGGCCGCGGCTGCAGCTGCAGAGGCGGCAGCCCCGTCGGGGCGCTCCGCGGCGCGGCCGCCCGCCCCGTCCCGCCGCATCCCGGTCCGCCCCGTCCCGCCCCGTCCCCGCTGGTACGGCCACGGCCGCGGTCGCACTCACCGGCCAGGGCGGCGCCGCAGGTGGTGATGAGGACAGCGACGAGGACGCCGGGCGAGGGCATGCCGTCGCGGAGCACCAGGGCGCCGGTGACGAGGGTGACGAGGGGCAGGCAGCGCTTGAAGACGACGTACATGGGGAGGCTGAGGCCGCGCAGAGACCAGAGGGTGAGGGTGGACTGCAGGGTGGCCAAGGCGGCCACGGCGGCGAAGGGGCGCGCCAGGCGGAGTCCGAAGGGCGGCAGCGCCGCCAGCCCCCGCCGCCGCAGCGCCTCCAGCCCCAGCGCCGCCGCCGCGCTGCTGAGGCACTGCAGCAGCGTCAGGAAGGCGAAGTGGTAGCGGGCCAGCAGGAACTTCAGCAGGATGTTCAGCGAGCCCGAGCAGAGCCCGTGCGCCACTGCCACCGCGACGCCCCGCGCACGGCCCCGCCACCGGAGCATCCTCCCCGCGCACGGCCCCGCCGCCGGGGCCCGCGGTTCTGCCGCCCGCCCGGCCACCCGCCGCGGCGGTGGCAGCGCGGGGGGACGGGGCCGGGCGGAGGCGGGGGGCGGGCGGAGGCAGGACGCGTTCCCGGCAGGGCAGCCGCCCCCCCCGACGTGCACCCCCTGCACCGCCCCCGACGTGTCCCCCCTCCTCCCCGTGCCCCCCCGCGTCCCCTCCCCGTCCCCGGTGTGTACCCTCGCCATCCCCAGGGTGTCTGCGCCGCCGCCGCTCTCGGTGTCCTCCATCCCGTCGTCCCCGCCCTCGGTGTCCCCCCAGCTTCGCCCCACGGTGTCTCCCGGAGCACGCCCGGCTCAGCGGGAGTGGGAAAGACCCCCCGCCGCCCGCAAGCCCTCCCGAACCCGGTCGGGTGTAGGAGAGCGGGCAGCGGTAGCGGGCACCGCGGTGCTTTCCCCCCGGGGATAACTGCGGGGTTCCCGTAGCTCCGCGGCGGAGTGCCACCAGCCCCAAAATAACGTGGGAGACCCGTGGGAAACCCCACGTCTCTCGCAGCGCGGAGATCAGTGCAGGCTCCGCTCTGCGTGCACAAGCAGAGGGGTACCGCTTCTTTCTCCTCAAAATTATATGGCCTTCCAGGAGAAAGCATCTATCGAGCATACCGCCAGCATTCCTCCCGTAGCCCCGTTTCCCCGCGTCGGGGTCCCGGCCGCGCCCGGCTTGTCCAAGGGAACCCCTTCTCAGGCGGGGAACGTCGGAGAGAGGGGAACGGCTGCTAAGAAAGCAGGGAGAACCGGGTTCTAGCAGGGATATTTTCCTTGAGAAGTCACTAAAAACTGGCAACCGCACAAAGTCTTTGAAATTGATGTTTTAAAGCATCGTAAAGTTTAAATAAGCTGATTCCTTCTCTCGACTTGCCAGATGAAGGTTTTAATAGGAGACTGCAATAGACCACCTCGATTCTGAGGAAAAGCAAAAGCAGTTCTCTCGGGTAGCCAGTCCTCTCTACCAGTCTCCAGAAGTGTCAGGCAACGCAAGGGAATGAAAAACTATACTTTTATTTGAAGTTGCATTATAATCTTGAGCCTTCTTTTAACATTATATGTTAGGTTTCTCTCATCAGTAAGAATGGCTTTCACCCATCAGGATGAGATTAGCAAAGTTATTCTTCATTTTAAACAAAACCAGCCTCCTGCCCCTTCATGTGAACAGTATTAGGAAGAACCAGCTTGGGGGAAAATGGCACACTTCATACCCAAAGCTTGTTTTCAGAAGACTTGCTATAAAAAGATTGGGGCAGATCCTGACAAGGATTGCCAGCTCTGGTGGGCTTGTACAGAACTTTGCACAAGCACTTCATCAGTATTAAAAAGGCATAACTATTTTCTGTGTGTTTTCTGCAGAAAAATACTGTGTTTCAGTCTTAGTTCATTTCCCAGACCTCACTAGATACCACCAGCTTCCAAAGCCAGCTGTCCTTCTTCCCAGCCATCTCCCTGGAAACTCTTGTACAGGTCAGTGTTGGGTGAGACCTGTACCAATCACAGGAAAGGGGTGCTGATGCCAACAGCTCTCAGCAAGAGAAGGGCAGGTGTTTGGAATGCCAAGCAAACAAGTGTGCACTAAATGAGCATGAGAGTATGGAGGAGTGGCAAAAAGATCACATGGGACCCACAGCACTGAGCTGAAAGCAGCTGTGTATGCCCAGGATTAGTGCTGGACACAGAAAGGAGCTCTCAGTGGCCACAGGGATCAGACACCAAAGAGGATGTGTTACAAATTTCCTGGGTTAGAACTAGCAGTGGAGCTGGTACAGGCAGGGGAAAGGAGGCAGGGCAACGTTTATAAAATGAAACGAAGTACACATTGAGTGGGAGTGTCTGAAGATGGAAATAAGTAAAGAGGGAAAGGAAACCATGGGTACTAGAGTCTTAAGTCTGGCTTCAGAACCCACTGAAGAAATGTGCCAACACATTTACACCAGCCTCCATCCGGACTCACCATGGGTCCACATGCAGAACAAAGTAAAGGAGTATGTGGACGGCCGCGACAGTGTTTGCAGACGGGAGGAAGAAAGCTCCTTCTGCCAAATAAGTGCAGATGGAAGAAAATCTAATTGTGCTTTCAAAAAAATACTCTAGTAATTTGAACTACACCTAAGCGTAACCTCTGGAAGAAACAGTTTAGTCCCCTCACCAGTGAAACTACCGCTAGAGAAGTGAGACTCAGACATTGCAGAGTATTAGGCTGCCAATCTGCTTTGGGGACTAAATACTTCTCCGACAGAAACAGAAAAACAAACATATTAGAAGCATAGGAGTTTTAACAAACTATTTCACTTGTAAGCAATCTAGAATGATCATCTAGTCCAACTGCCTGACCAGTTCAGTGTTGACCAAAATTAAATCATGTTGTTAAGGGCATTGTCCAAATGCCTCTTGTGCATTGACAGGCTTGGGACATTGACCACTTCTCTAGGAAGCCTGTTCCAGTGTTTGACTACCCTCTTGGTAGAAAATGCTTCCTAATGTCCAGTCTGAAGCTCCTCTGGTGCATCTTTGAACCATTCCCATGCATCCTATCACTGTATCCCAAAAAGAAGAGATCAGCACCTCCCTCTCCACTTGCCCTCCTCAGGAAGTGGCAGAGAGTGATGAGATTACCCCTCAGTCTCCTTTTCTCCACACTAGACAAGCCCTAAGTCCTCAGCCTCTCCTCACAGGATATGCCTTCCAACCTTTTCACCAGCTTTGTGGTCCTCTTCTGGACACATTCAAGGACCTCCACATCCTTCTTACATTGTGGTGCCCAGAACTCCAAGGTGAGTACCCAAGGTGAGCCTGCACCAAAACTGAATTTAGAAACTCAAGTGTCCAAGTACCAAATCCTCTCTTTTGGTACTCACCTGTGTTGCAAGGGCAGCTTCTCTTGCAACGTCTCTCATGGTATTCCTAATATTAGTCTTGTCTACAGATAGCAAAGGGAGGCAGAGGGGAAGCTGTTGTCCCTTGCTCCTCTCCTTTCTCAACATGGATTCAGGCCAAATACAGTACTAGTCTCCCATGGCCTCTCCCCCACTCCACAGTCAGAAAAAAATGCCTTTTCCTGCACTTCAGTGGGAAGGAATTGGATAAAGCAGCAGAGATACATCATTTGAGGTGCCACGGCAGTGAAGGTACTCTTCCCACACTAGCTGTTCTGGTGTTCAGGGAACAGTGGGTGCTTACTTCGTAAGTTGACTCTTTTACACAACTTTGGACTAGCAGTGGGGCACAAATCATAGTCATGAATAGATCTGTGGTTCCTTCTCCTAAAGAGATGATTATGATGCCTTAACTCTAATCCTTGAATGGAAATTATGCTCAGTTTTGCATTTCCCCTAAGTACAATGGGTGAGAGGGGAAAAAAAAATGTCTGGAGCAAATTGGTGTCTTCCTAAGGGTAGAGGGTTTTTTAAAATGGCTTCTTGGATGAAAAGGGTAAAGATCTATACAAAACATTTAATGGACAATTTGCTTTGACCATGAGGTCTCTCGGGGAAGCATTGTGCAGAGTTGTACCCATTCCCTACTGCATGACCCTGAGCCCACTCAAAGCCGAGCAGTATTACTGAAAGGTGTGAGTACACTGCTGCTTATGCAGCAAAATCTGAGGCCAGCTCTGTACTTGGCTAGAAGAGAGAGATCACTTCTTCACTGTCACATACTCTGCACAAGCAAACACAAAGAATCATTTACAATAGCTCTCCTTTGTCAAAGGGCAGACCTGATGGGACATACAGCTAGGAAAAGTTGCATAAAGCATGGTCTCTAGAAGTATAGAGGAAAAATGTGACCATCACCCAGTATTCATACAAGAGATAAACCACAATTATGATACTCTACTTTTAAGATACTCTCAGTACCTTTTTCTGCATTTACTTTTTGATTGACATTTCTTAATTGGGGAAGTGAACAAAAGAGTATAGCCAAAGATACTGTGTGCAATTAATTTAATAGCATTATAGAACAACAAATCCACTCTTTGAGAACTTGATTAATCAGTATGTTTCTTGAACCAAAGAGAAAACCATAGACTCCAATAAAACAAAATCTTCCACAGGAGCAAGTTTAAAAGTAGAACACATTACATCTTTTAGATTGTTGTCATTAAACAACTGTTTCAGTAGACCAAAAAAAAAAAAAAGATAGTATTTTGGTCATAAAATAAAAAGTATTTCTTTAAAACAACTATAGCAAATATTCCCTGAGAATTAAGAATCAGCAACAACTATTGCCAGATTGGTTTTTTCTGTTACAGTGCAGAAATGTTACAGCACATTCTCTCCATTCAAAAACCTCACAGGAAGACTAAAGGCCACAGTTTTTATTTACGATGTGCATCTTCTGGATGTGATCATCTTTCAAGAGAATTAAATCTGGATGCAGCAACCCTCAGCACTGAAGCTAGCTAAACACGAGAGGAGAGAAGGCAATTGAGGAAAGGTTTAACCCACATGCTAAGTGTGCATATTCAGAATTTCATTATTTTTCCCCTGTGCTAGGTTTTCTAAATTTGCCCTTCCAACTATGCTATGGCAGCAGTTCGGAATATCCCACTCCCTCTGTCCCCCCAGAAACATGCATTTAAAATACACACCCACCACCAAAATGTTCCATTTTGACAAGTAAGCTGAAGTCAAAGCAGAAAAGGGAGATAAAACAGACAAGTGGAGTAACTATTGAAGTTGAAATAATCAATTTTAAATGCCTAAAAATTAGATTTTATGGCCCGTGGTACTGCTGAAAGCTGCATGCAGCACAGCTTTATTGTTGCATTACTCCTCAGCACAAAGAATTAAAGTGCAGTAAACGTTGGGTATTTGGTGCAGCACAATGTTACAAAGAAAATCTACTTTCTGTTATTAATTCAGCTCAAAAAGATGGCATTCTGGGGGCAGTTTGCACTGACTCAGAAAAATACAAGATCCTATTGGGATCCAAATTATCTGTTGTAGCAGAAAGTTTCTTCCTGTCCTGTCCTATACATCAAATTAATATATCAGTGTCTCCCTGTGGCTACCTGCTAGTTCCCTGGCTCTTTATCCAAGATAGAAGAATCATTCTTTCCCTGCAACTTCAAGTCTTAGCTCAGCTGAATTCTCCCTTTCATTGCTTCAAAGCATCCAGCAGATCTGGAAGTGTCTGCTATTGCTTGATCTATGACTGGTGCAAACCAGAAGTGTACAGCATTCATTTACAGCAGACTGTGAAAACCTGACCAAAGATCTGCAAAGACCTGACCTGCAAAGAGTCTTCTGATAATAACGAAAGTTGACGTGGGTTAACAGCAGAAGGGAGATGGTTTTAAGAAGGTAAAAAAAAAAAAAAAAAAAAGGTCTAGCAGTAAACCAGGAGAGAAGCCTAACATATACCAATGAACACTGCAGTGCTATCACAGTTGGATCCTAAAAGACTATTCAAAGGTGACTGGGGAAGCGTAACAACTGAAAAATCTCTATTTGCCCCAGAAAACTTAGATGAAAATACCAGTATGTGGGCTGAGGACTCAAAGTGGGAATGCAAAGTATTCAACATACCTATAACATGTTGGGTATATTCTAATATGTGTAATAGTTTGGCCATGCTGGATCTGCTATGTTTATGCCATGTAGTTATAATCTGCATATATATATATATAGGTTCAGTTGGTCTGGACATCAGCTCTCCCTTTGGCTGGGCTGTCAGAGGTCCAGAAACATTGAATATATGGTCACATTCCTCTTCTACTTGGAAAAACTTCCTAAGCAAAAATATAAGACAGAAGAGATGGTTGCCCTATCTCTAAATCTTGAGGATTGTGATCCAATTAGTTTAGTATATATTTCATTTTTTCCCAAGCGTTTTCTCTATTATCAGAGTATCTTTCTACATAACTTCATCAATGGTTTAACTCAAGAAGATATAACAGAAAAAATATACGAAAATAATCTTTATCATCTTTGTGAAGCAGCAATCAGAAAGGTCAAATGAATCAGTTGGCTATAAACTACGACATTTACTGTTGATCAAGAGTATTCATCATATTGCAAAAGAAAATAATGCAACATGAGTCACAGCAAAACATATAAATGCATCTGAGTGACAGAAACTTGCATTACAGTACTTTATAGTGAAAAGCCTTTATTTTGTTTTCCCTTTTTTAATCTTGCTTTTCTTTTCTACAGTGACATTATCAAAATACACTGCCAGTTAAGTTTTACTCTCTATAAGGAACAAAAAGATTCAGGCCTCTGCTCTCATCATTAGCCATAAAGATCACAAAGTTGTGTTGGTGATTTGACTCTAAAGACACCACTCCTATCTGCTATGGCCACTCTTCAGCCATTCAGTGGTTGTTGAACATTTTGCTAGTTCAAGTACTACCCATACAGTAAACCAAGCCCTAAAATCTCCACGTTTAAGTGCACAACACTTCATTCAAGCAGTTTTACTTAAAAAGAGACACTAAGATTAGTGACACAGTTGACACTTTAGCACAAGTCTGGTTGTGGGGATAAAGAGAAAGGTTCCTGGTGTGTCAGATCATCTTCACTTTTCCTCTAAACAGCAACTGCCAGACACGACGGAGTATAGATCTTGACTAGTTCATCCCAAGCACAGTCCACCACCTAGAAAGCAAACAAATCTATTTAGATCCTTCATAAGTGTCATTTTTACAAAAAACAGAGGGAACTTAGAGAAACTTAATGCATATTATGGAGTTAATACCAGTCGATACTCTGATTTACAGTGCTTTGAAATGATATAGTAATGAAATGGTTTTTGTTTTTTTAAAATTTCATCTTCACAAAGGTGCAGCAAATTACAACCTCTTCTTTTTCATACTCCTCATGAGGAAAGCGGGGAAACCTTTGGGTTTGAACTGATTATTCCAAATAGGCTAAAGAAGGTACTCGAGAATTAAATTAAGGAAGGACACAAAAAATTCTACCTTGTCATATTTCTTCTTTTTCTAGAGTCTCAGGGTACTTTTACCATAATATCTAAACACTTCATGACCAGATCTGAACATCTTTCTTACGCTTACAGGTACAGAAATTTGTTACAGACATTTTCCTAATGTATTGTTGAAGAATGGAGAAACAAAGAAGTTCAACAAAATCACACAGGAAGTTTCCTGAAGAATTAAGCCAGAATTTCAGTCTCACACTTGATAAGCTATGAGATCACTGCAATGTCTTTTGTTGAAATGAGAGACGTCTATTTGCTGAGCACTGAGATTTGGGGGCCTCACTTTAGAGTCTGTAACAAAGCAAAAGGGTTAACCACACTGATAATTACTCAAAAATATGACCTATAATATATATTCACAAAATATTGCAGGAGACAAGAACCAAGGCAAAGACAAGAGCTAAAGAGAAAAAGCTGATGAGATCCACAAATATATTCCAGTAAATCTGGTTGAATCCATATTGCATTATCTTTACAATGTCATTTCCAGTTGGGATCATAAAAGATACAGTATTGGATCCTCTGCCCAACAAGCTTCCTTCTGTTGTAGACTGCAATTCCTGTTCTCTTCTAGAGCCAGAATGAACAGCTGCACACTAAAAATTTGGAAATCCAACTACAATATTTGATTTCAGACTATAATTAGGCCATTTTATGTTTACTATACTGCACTATTATTCATTTCTACTGCTTCCTTAGCTGGTTCTACTTAGTTATTTGAAGTACTTTCCACATACATCTAAATGGGTCAAAAAAACTCTTGACAACGTGTCTGTCTATTCATACGACACAATAGAGCTTTCTGTAGCATAATGTTCTGCTGCATTGCAGTCTCCCAAATAATACCAAAAAGAAAATTTGTGTTCTCCACTAAATGCTGTATAGAAACTGGCAATCACATAAACTGCAGGTTTTTTACTATTCTCCAAAGCTACAGATCAATGTCTGTATTTCTATAGGCAATACTTTCTACTTTCGTAAAGAAACAAGGAACAGAAATAACATTTGGAAAAAATCCCATGGGAATTCCCACCTGTTATCAAAGTAATTAGCATCCCTGAAACAGCCTCTGAACAAATATAGTTACAGAACCTTTTAATCTAGCAGCACTAAAAATAAACAAGGGGATATTAAAAGGGAGTTTGAAAAGGATCACTTGTGGTAAGCTGCCCAACTCATTGACTTGATGATAGCACATGAAAGGAGGAAACAGCCAGGCAACAAAAGGAAAATAAAAGCTCCAGCAAATAACAGTGAATCAGGTTCTCCTGTGCAGCAGGAACCCTGTAATGAAATACTGATATCAGAAACCTTGATGAAAATACACATGCAAAGAACAGCAAACAGGTACCTATGGAAAATTGGGACACTACAGCATGGAACAGCATTACAAAATGTAATAGCATTTCCATTTCTTCATGCTTCCTTCAAAATACAGCCAAGACTGTCAGAAAAATGGGACAACTGTTAGCTAAGAGTGCAGCAGCCAGCATTCACTGATGGACAGCGGATACATGGCCCTTTGCAGTATCTCACAGATTATCACTGCCTCAAATACAAACAACTAAGATGAATCCTGAGATAAAGAGAAGCCCCTTGTTCATGTAGCTACTGCATCAGTTTACAAAATGTCTTCCTTCATTCTGTCTTTTGTCTTATGACCTATCTTATACAGTAGTATTATGACTGTTGTGTGCCTTTCCCTAGAAGAGGGGAATGTAGGATGTGGAATGTAAGTGGTTTAAAAGTATTTACAAATGTCAGATCTCGTGTGATATGTGAACATTTTTAATACATACTTTAAAGCATTTTTGGCCCCCCCCTTTTTTTTTTGATAAACTAAATATTAAAATAGGGGTAGATATAGCATACAAAAAGCTGCATGTTCCTAGAGTTTATATTTTGCTCAATGAGATGATTTTACTAACAGGTGAAGAAAATCTTCCTGTGGCAGGATGAAGGACAAAGGAAAACTGAAAATGGACTCACATTTTATTTGCCTACCTGATAGTAGTCCTCACAGTTAGGAACATGAAGGCATGGAGGTTTGTCCTTCTGTAAAAATGTCTGCTGTCTTGGGGGCAAATTTTACTCTGAGATTCAAACAAATCTCACTGATTTCAGTTTTTAGAGGGTGCATGATTTTTTTTTTTCAAACTGACATGTCAGGACAGTTTATTTCAGTTGCAAAGAACTGTAAAAACTGTCATATTTCTTGTATTATTGACTATTTTGCACAGCATATTTTGTATGCCATGCAATTTTCATTATCATTTATGAAAACTGAACTGCTCTTGTAGCTAGCTATAGAATGTAATTCTACTACAGCAACTTTTGACTACCAGAAATTACAGGGAAAAGGAGAACAATTAGAGTTTAATTGCAAAACAAGAATATTTTATGTTACACTGACTGGTAAACTACATCAAGAAATAATGCAAACAGAAAAAGCATTCTAAACCTGGTAATTTTCATTGTAACTAAAGCTATTTGGGATAAAGGCAGCTGAACAAAATGACTTTTATTACTCATCTTTAATGCTTTTATTTCAGTAGCAAATTTGCAGTACTAGCATATACACTAAAGGCACTGTATTGTTATGTCAATTTATGTACCAGTAGAGATGGGGACCACTGTATTCCTCTTCAAGTAAAGCCAAAAAGCAAGCAAACAAATGAAAAACTGAAGTCATCACAGGAAGATGACTGCTTGACTAGAAGATCATAGTTTTAACTCAACTATAACAGCTATCCTGTATTTTATTGAAGTGTTTATCCTTGTCCCAGAGTGTAACAATGTTTTCCACCAACTGATCTAATACGGATATCCATTCCTTTATCAGAGCCATTTCCATTCACTCACTAACTGATTTAATCCCTTGAAAGGCTCTCTGTTTTCTATTCATCGTAATCATCTTGCCTTGCAATAGAGTTAGACCTTTTCCAGCATCCCAGGGCAATCCATTCCATCTAGTGCAATCATCTGCATAACATTCAGCCTCTTTACTGCTCAGAAACAAGAGAACAAGAGAAAACTCTGAAGTTAGTTACTGACTTTTCTTTTTCAGTATCGGAAGGTGTAATAAATCTCCGTGCCCTAACCACAATTAAATACATTCAAAATAACAGCTAAAATTTAAGAGTTCAGTTACGCCTTTATCAGAACAGGAACAAAGAACAGGTTTAATCAGAACAAAGTACAGCCCTCTCTAGATTAGTATTTCCAGAACTAACGCAGTTTTCAGAGCTCATAATAAATCATACAATAATACGTAAATGTACTTGAGAGTGACCCATTTCTCAGCTTTTCCCCATTCTATTTTCAAATAAAACTAATAAGACTTTTTTTTTTTTTTTTTTTTTTTTTTTTTTTTTTTTTTTTTTTTTTTTTTTTTTTTTTTTTTTTTTTTTTTTTTTTTTTTATTCTGTGGAAGAGACAAGAGAAAAAGTATTCAGTTCTTGACTTTCATTAATGTTGTATTTCCCTTCCGCTTTTAGTTTCTCATCATCTGTGTCTTCTCAAACAGAATTTAATGGTCTATTTATATCATTATTATGTATTTTTGAGGGATCCTGGGCATCCTCTAAGCGAGTGGCATGGAGATTAAGGGGAGATAAAACAAGCTATTAGGTTTGCTACTCATCAAATTACTTTCACAGGTGAGCATTAAAACTGATTGGTCAAGTGCATAATGGATCATGTATGATCCATTAAATACCTATTTTGTTCCAGAAAATCTGAACCACTACTGTGGCCTGCTTGGTTAACACTTGCCAGAGTGAACTGCACACGACGTTAACCTTTACACAAGAGTGATGTGAGTTTGCAAACTGTAACTTTTTAATGTGCAGTAAAATCAGCATTTTTTAATTTACTTTTGAAAAAATACACCTTAATTTAATTATTATTTCCAGTAAAAACAGAATAAAACAAACCCTGGAACAGAACTTCTTATAAAGATCTAGGTTCAAAGTAGAGTTATCAGAAACAAATGTTCCAACCACTACTTAAGAAATCCATTTCTTTCTTAAGGAGAAAGAAAATACTGCCTCCCACCCTTCCCAGTACTTCAGAATCAAAATTAAAGTGCATTTTCTTCTCCATACACTTGCATAGATGAATTGCATTACAGAATTGTGATGCCTGACAGCAACCTTTCCAAACACCTCAGGAAGAGACTTTAGCTGTTAATGGCAAAAAGTGATCATTACTCATGAGGGGCTGGCTTTGACTTTCGCAGTGGAAGTTTAATTTTAACAGTTTGGGAAAGACATACTATAGGCACCAGCAAGAAATTTCACCTTCTTTTAGTCTCTCCAACTCTGGAAGATGTTCAAACTGGTTTAATATTTGCAGCTGGTGAAATCTGGTATTTTCATGAAAAAATCCACCCTGAAATTAAGTAGGTTCTTTTTAGCTCAAGGAATCATTAACTGCATAACTTTAGTAGCATCCTGGAGAAGGACCATAAGGAGAGACTAAAATGAAGTGCAGATAGTGTTATAATTATAGCATTGGGACAGCCACAACAGCTGGATGGAAGCTATCAGTTCCTTGGAAATTAAGTGTAAAAGATAAGAGCAAGTGATCGAAAGAAAAATGCAGAGAAAGTCTGTTTTTCTGCACATTTCCACAAGATATAACTCCACTTTCATATGGAACAATCAATATTTCTGGGCCTGCTGAGGGTGAACAATTAATTTAAATGAACAGCAAAATACACAGCCAAAGAGCTTCACTGAAGACATCCTCTGCATTTATATTTGGCTATACCGGTTAAGCCAACTTCAGCAGCCCCTCCTGTCCGTTCTCCTGCTTCCTGTGTTGGCACAAATAATGCAGCACACTGCAAAAGGTGCACAAAGAAAACAAGTAGCAGAACAAACCTGTACACTGAAACTTGAAAAATGGTCAAAAATTTCTTCATAAAGCTGGACGAATTTAGAACCAGATTTCAAGTTACTTCCAGGGTATGCAGCTCAAGTGTATAACAGTTTGGCTACAACATCCCTCCAACTAGTAAGAAATTACAGCTTTTAAAATTTCAGTGATGCATGATACCATCAGTACAGAAACGTTTCATGGGATCAACAGACTGATGCTACAAAGCAGTTCTAATTACCACTGGCCAGGCGCAAGGAAGGAGCAGGCTGTGGTTTGGCACAGTGTGCTGGTGATACCCTGCAGCTTTAGGGAGAAGAAGCTGGAGGTTCAGGACAGCTGAATCACAAGGACAGTGTAACACAGAGCAGAAAAGTCATGGGTACTGCACCGGTATTATCAATGTATCATACATAATATGTGGTATCATGGACAGGTGTCATGGTTTAGCCTCAGTTGGTAACTAAGTACCACACAGCTGCTCACTCACCCCAACCCCACCAGGTGGAGGGGAGGAGAACTGGAAAAATAAGGAGGTGCAGCCAGACAGAGGACTAGAGAAAACAAGTTTCCTCCCAACCTATGTTGACAGAAATAGCTGCTTAGACAGACAACTGCCTATTTGTAGTGTAATTATGATCCAAACACACACATTCACAGTAAAAGCAAATCGTAAGTGATCACGATTTGTGTTGTACATAAGTTATTCTAAAACCTAGACTTTAACATGCATTCAGGTCACAAGATGGTTTTGGACTAGAGAACTCACATTTGGCTTACCCTCGTTTGGTGCAGAACATCGTTCATTTCCTAAGGGAGCTACCTCAGTACTGTATGTCATGAAGTCTTGTTCTGATTTGGCATGTAACAGATCTCTAACGTGCTTTTTGCATATCAAGTGTTCTGAGCCCCTCCACCACTTGCCATCACGTCTGTTAAAAATCACGTATCCTTGCAACTTAGGAATGTCATTGTGCACAACATAAAAGTATAGAGAAATGGAAATATTCCTCTCCTGTTCCCGTTAGATACTTAATCCTATTCTCACAGCAGCAAGACAAAGCCTGACTCAATGGAAAGCATTAATTTATACTTTCCATTGGCTGCTTTATAGAGTTCAGAATAGATGTGAGGTGCAGCTGAAAAAGGTTATCAGACAAAATTCAGAGCTTCGGCATCTCTCATGTTTGTGTAAAGCAAAATACAGCTTTAGAATTACAACAGAAATGGCTGGGTATTTTTTTTGTCCATGATTTAAAGAAATTTGTCATACATATGTATTTTCTATTCTTTATATACTTATTGAAATAATTTCAGAATCAAGACAAGAAGTGAATGTTCACAGGATCTGTACTTTTTATCTGTGTCATTAATGGACTGCCTAAAGACATTTAAAATTAATTAATGACCGCCATATCACATTAACCTACAGCAGAAGAAAAAGGCTGCTTTAAAATAAAGCTGCACAAATAATACCAAAAGAAGTTAGCTACAGCATGTAAGCATGAACGTAAACACAGCAGAATCCCAGTAAGAGACAGGCTTAAATAAGTATCATGTTTTGATTCATCAGAATATTCAGAGATCACATACAGGAAAAGTAAATATCAGGAGAGAAATAAGAAATCCAGTGAGCTACAGAGTACAACTCCACTATATGGTCTAGCATTCACAGCCCCAAGCGAAGAATAGTATTTATAGCTGATTACCATTTTTATAATCCCTACATACTTCCTATGCCTATCTAGTGTGTATAGAAAGAAGCAAACTTTAATTGTATTCTTATCCTCAAACTTTGGAAAGAACTTATCTGATTTAAAAAACTGCATACTCTTAATGTGGCTGACAAGGTGAACAGATTTGTCCAGTTCTTAGTGCTCCACACCATCACAAATTTAAAAGATTTTTGGTGCTTCGGGTCTTGTCACTGTTCTTGTGTGTGCCAAAGCTACTTTGGCTGAAAGCTGGAGTTGGGAGTATTTTCTCCTATTTTCTCCTGCCTGGCAAGCTCTCACATCAGCACTTGCAGTTTAACAGAGAAATACCCTGAATATCATGAGGATCATTTCTGTTAATGCTTTGCACTGTAAAGTGCACACATCTTTCTGTGCATCTGAAAGTTTGTTTGTTGTCTCAAATTGCTACAAACCTGACATTAACATTATGGTGGGGGGAAAAAAACTAAACCAAAGAACAGCTGATCTTTAAAATGCAAAGCTTTCAAAAAACACTAACTTCACATAGAGGCACACACTCCAAAATAGATACTAGAATCTTTAATTAAGGAGTTTTCTGTTTCATCCAGCTAATACTAATGGGTCCTTTCACAACCCATTCCTTAAGGACCAGATCTCTCTCCACATGTTGCCTCCCTTAGTGGATACTGTACAGGAACCAGTCTGCCTGCATGTACCTTCTCTGTGCCTGCGGGTTCTGTTCAAAACTCAATCAGTTCCACAGGAATGTCTCGGAATTCCTATATTAGCTACTTAATCACAGTATCTATTTTGAACAGTTTTCCAATAGTGCAGATAGTTTTTCCCTTGACATGCAAAAGATACAAGTTCATTGTGCAAAGCCAAATAAAACAATCTGTCTAGACAACAAAAGTATCATTAAGAATGAAAACAAAGGTAAATGACCAGAACGGTACTTAATTTGAGTATAAATGAACAGCTTGTCCATTATGAACAAAATACTCTGCATTCTCCCTGGATCCTCCTTCTCCTTCTCCCTGGAGGAGAGAAGCAGTTCAAGTCTCAAGTTGTAACTCCTTATAAAGCATACATGAAAAATCACAAGTCATGCAAATACATGAATAAAATAAACAACAGACCTCATTATTGGATTGATAAAGAGCAGATGTGAAGGCAACCTACATACTGGGGATAGCAGCATAAAATTCAAGCAAATAATCTTTGTTGGATTGATGCAGAAGCCAGGGAAAGGCTGCAAGTGCTCATACTAGAAGCAACTATACAGTAAGCTTGCACAGAAGCACAGGATGCTTTGGGTTGTAAGGGACCTTAAAGATCATCAAGTTCCAACCTCCCTGACATTGGCAGAGACACCCTCCACAAGACCTGGTCACTCAAAGTCCAGTCCAGCCTGGCCTTGAGCACTTCCATCCACAACTTCTTTGGGTAACCTGTTTCAGTGTCTCACCATCTTCACAGTAAATAAATTTCTTCCTTACCTCAATCCTCTTTCAGTTTTA
Organism: Empidonax traillii; assembly: GCF_003031625.1. Taxonomy (NCBI): domain Eukaryota; kingdom Metazoa; phylum Chordata; class Aves; order Passeriformes; family Tyrannidae; genus Empidonax; species Empidonax traillii. The sequence continues at coordinate 251,808 of NW_020955422.1, read as the reverse complement.
AGGCATTACACCTTGTCCTATCACTAACTGCGCTTGTAAAAAGTCCCTCTCCAGCTCTCTTGGAGGAGTCCTTTAAGTACTAAAAGGTTCTATAAGGTCTCCCCAGAGCCTTCTCTTCTCCAGGCTGAACAACCCCAATTCTTTCAGCCTGTCTTCACAGGAGAGCTGTTTCAGCACTCTGATCATCTTCATGGCCTTCTTCTGGACTCATTCCAACAGGTCCATGTCCTATTTTTACTGCATGCCCCAGAGCTGAGCAGAGTACTCAAGGTGATGTCTCATTGGTCTTCCTTTAAAAATGAGGGTTAAATTTCCCTTGTACTCATTCTTTAACTTAGTGAGAGTTTAATTCTATCACAGGCTTTTAAATTTCTTTTAAATACCAAAACGTTTACATTTTGCATTGCTGTGATAGATATCCAACCCTCACAATAGATTAAATGAACTCAACAGAAAAAAACAGAGGAATATTAAAGCTGTTGCAAATGCCAAACTTCTGTCTGGAACGCACATTGGCATGCAGTAAATACAGATATGTACCCTAGATTTACAGATTCTGTGCATTAAGTCCAACAACAGACTTGTAGAATTTCTGCATGGAAAAAAAGATGCCTGAAAGCTCAAATGCCCTAATGTTGATAGGTATGCCCACCATCATTTTCCTTTTTTCAACATACTAGTGCTTGTGCAGCACTTTTCTTTCAATTCATTATCTACCATGAAGCCATGGGCTTACAGTCAAGACGTAATCACATCCTCAATACAAAATGAAGAGAAAATCTTCTTGCCTCATTCAGATCCAATGCAAAACCCACACCAACTTCATAGAAAGCTGAACTGGGCTCAGCACATGCACTGCTGTAGCACTGTGAAGCCCTAAATGTACTAAGCTATGCTTGCTGCTCCCTCTGGACCCAATTCAGCCAGAATCATATCTCTGCAGTCACTTGGGATGAAGTTTTAATTCCCAGCAAGTGGCCTTTAAGCATTCTTGCCCTGCATTAATAAAAAAATAACCTGAAGCTTGAGAGGCTTTTTTCAGCCTCACAGATTCCCCTATGTGGTTCACAGCATGGCCTCATGAACAGTTACTGCAGCACCACTGAAGCAACAGAATTAAAGGAACAACCAACCAGGCAGAAAACTCATCAAGCTATCATTTGGCTAGAATGGTTCCACATGCATTAAGCTAAGTATTTTGCCAAATTTACACCCTTCTCCTGTGTCCTTTTATCAGCAGAAATTACAATGGTTTTATCTGCTTTATCCACGCAGAATTTGAATGCAGATCTTATGCATCTGCAAATGCAGATTTTTAACTGGGATAAAAAATTCACTGTGAATTTAAGAGGAATCTAGATGTAAATAATATCTGTGGCACATTAAATAATGCATTAGTTACAGTTAACTCAGTTACAGTACTTTCTAGTGAAAACTAAAGGCTTTCTCATTTTAAAGCAAATAATTAACTTTAGGTTTTCTGAGTTTCTTGTCTGAAAAAAAGAGTCTATACTACAAAAAACAATCCTCTGTTTACAAAATAGAAATGACTGTAGCAACAGAAGGAGAGCAGAATCCTACCAGAACTAGTACATAACCACATATTAAGCCTCTTGCAGTCCTCCAAAGAGCATGACAAACCAGGTCTAGGCATCCTGTGTGACACTACCAATGTTTAACCTGACAATCTAAGTAGATGGAAGAAAGTTTTGTATCTCAACTTTGCGTTCTAGGCTCTTCTCTATTACTCTTCCTTCTCAAACAAAACTACCTAATTTTCCCTGAGCTCACCATGGCTTTCAGTTATCTGATTTTGCTATTTTGTCTGTCCTGCCCTCCTCTCCTACCCAATGCAAGTAACTGCTTTATAAATAAAAATGGACCTGAAATTGTGTTTATTTAATAAGCAATCAGCCAGACTCACTTCCAGAAGCTTTCTGCAATCTGGTGACTTATTCAGAATATGAGTCCTGCAGTCCAGCCACGACCATTGTGGCTATAACAGGCAAAAAGTAAATTCATCCCAGCTCTTACCTGACCACGGTTGTGAAGACTTAAATCCAGTCCACATGTAAATTCAGTATGATGCTCAACTGTTTCCAGCAAAGGATTAGGCTTGGAAAAGTCCCAGAATCTATAGAGAAAATAAAGGAGGAAAAGAGAAAGAGAGAGAGGAAAAAAAAAATCAAACAAACCACAATTAAAGTAATTGAAAGGCCATTTCAAAAATATAATGCAAGATATTGACAAATCTGTTGCTGCCAGGGTATTTAAAAAAGCAAACTCATCCACTTAGGAAACATAACAAATCATATTCCTGCAAAGCCATCTGCTGATTTGCATAAATTAAACCCCACTGGGTAAAGCCATCTTTGTCTCCTGTTTCAGAAACTGAGATCAAAGTTGGCACTGAGGAGCAGTCATTGGGACACTATCAAAGCAGAGCAAGAAAATTTAGGCTAAAATACTCTTGTTATATTTTTTGAGGGCTGAGGAATTTTAGCTCTGAAAGACATTAGCACAATTTATTATTTTTCTCAGTTTTTGGTATCATTAACTATAGGGTCTTTATTTAAATGAAAAATGACACATTCATTTAGAGATCTCAGTCATTCACATTCTCAAATTTGAGACTGTGTTCCCGTAAAACAGAATTTAATATTATAATATAATAACAAATTTGTACTACAGAGATCAGCTGCATTACAGTTAATTCCACTAGATCGTATTTTAAAAAGCAATTTTTATTTCAAGCCTTGGTTGACAAAAAATGCTTAGAAAATAGACATTCGAGGTGTTCTACTTCTCCCAGCTACTGTCCCATTAGACACAACGTCCATCAATGCAAATAACAGCAAGGATAAGAGAGATGTAAAAGTGGATGGGATGAACACAGAGGTAAAAGACACCTCAGGGGTAAAAAAAAAAGGATTCAGAAATTAGAACTTTCAGATAATAAAACATTGACAATATCCTTATGACGGCACAAATCAAAGATTAGTTCCTCTTTCCTGTGTTGTATATTCTGTTTACAAAAGTCCATAGGCTGCACAGCACAGCGTATTTTGTGGGCTGGCAGCTGTAATCGAATTTTCTACAGTTCAAATTTTCACACAGGGGTCAATTATATGCTTTACTACTTCTGTAACAATCACAGAGGTCTCTTTGCCTTGATCTTATTAGGGAAAGTGAAAATACTGAACAAGAACAGCTCATTATCAGACCAACTATACTGAAAGAACTGTAAGTTCAAACCAATTCAAGTAAAATAGCAAACACTGGAGCCAGCAGGGTCAGTTTGTTTAATATGCAGATGTTACTTCCTTCATAAACAAGGAGAGTGGTATCAGCACAATGGTTTTGCCATAGCAACAACCCTCTTAATTTTTTCCTAGCACCTGAGATCTAAGATAAACAACTTATTTTGCAGGAGAGAGGAGCAAAATACCATCTCAGCATTTTCATTGTCTCACATTTGTTCCTGAGAAGGTAAAGAAACGAGTCTTGCTGTTTCTAAGTAATAGTGGTTAGCCTTCCTTATCACACTAGCTCTCTACTAAGTCTTGAAAGACAGATGCTCCTAACTGAAAACTAAGAATAAAGGAGATAACTTCAGATCTACATGAATAAAACCTTAGAAAAGACTTTTAAAAATAGTAGGACAACATGGTGTTTGTTCTATAAAGCCATGTTGTAGAAAGTCAGAAGCAGTTTAAGAGTACTACAACTCAGTTGCAGACTGACTGGGAGCTTTGGGGTTTTTTTTAATATAAAAATAATTACTAGCTAAAGCTCAAAAAAATGTTCAGTCTCAGGACTGAAAATCATTGATGACAAATTAACGATGGCTCTCATAACAACTTTGCAGTCCAAAGTGAGAAACACTGTCTATGGCACAGGTTCCAAAACCACCGTGGTGACAACAATATTATGCTCAGAGTGAACCTCCATCACATTCTGAAGACTGAAAGGGCAATGCAAGTTTTCTAAGACACTGTTTACCCCAGCAGGATGGCTGTACAGGCATTCACAGTGTAAGCAGCTGTGCTTGCATTACTTGAATTGTAAGTGTATCTACACAGTCAGCAGCATGAACTTAAAAGTGAGCCAGACATAAGATTTTAGGGTCCATTACAGGTTTGTACAGCCTGTACAATCACAGGTGTGACACTTAGACAGAACTGCTATTTTTACCCATATCATGTACATTAAAACTAGAAGTCACAACTTCAGTCACATCTGCACTGACCAAATATACCCCAAAAGGTACATGAATGCAGTTTCTTAAAACTTTACACTAGAATTGTTAAAAGTATGCCTTTTCCCTCATTTCTTTAGAGATTTTTTATTTATTTTACCTGTACTTCACATGCTATCAATAAGCTCCACATATATTCCAAGTGGACTGCTTATTCTAAACAAGGCATTATGTGAACAGAATTTTGTACTTCGTACCACCTGTTGCTGAATCACAAAGACCTATGCTCCCTTACCAAAACACTTTTAGAACCCAAATATTATTTCTCCTACCTATCTCCTACCTTGTCCTCCTCCCCACTCTACCCTTAGCCCCTGCCCCTGTGTCTTCACCACTAACTGGGAAAAAAGAGGCAGCAAGTATCATTTCAGGTTCCAGTGTCTGTACTAGGTAGTACGATGCATGTTGCTGTATGATGAGGAGCTAGCAGATTAGACAGGTGGTGAATTCATGCTATACCTCCTACCTCCCTTAAGGCAATTCTTTGGATTATATCTTACTACAAGGATAATAAGGACAATTAATTGAAGTGAAAACCAGTTTATTTTATGAGCAGCCTTATTCCATAAGATTTGTGATCAAACTAACTGAACTTGTACACGGTGATGAAGAGCTGGAGATTGTGGTTTACCCTCAAGTGTGTTGCAGAGATGATGTCCAGTATAGCACAACTTTTAACAAAAAACTGCCTTTCTGCCCTAGGGGCAAGCTTCTGTGAATACAATTTAAGATCTGGCCTGATACCAGCTTAATGAAGCTCTATAATTTATCAGATCTTCGGTGCAGATTTTGGTGAGCACTGTCTGTGCCTAATGCACCAAGATTTCTTTTTTGTAGTGAAGAATCCAAAAATACAAAACAGTTATTCCAGTAAAAGATGACACTGATGTTCTTCCAAACTGAATTTCAATAGAGATAATGTTTAAGAACATGCATGCAGACCTAAAGAAGTCCTGGAAATGTTACAGTACTTTGTGCACTTCCCAGCATTTTAATTATTCATTTGTGTTAAATCTCCTCTTTAATTGATCTACATTTTTTCTGAACTCTTCCAAAGAGTAAGGAAACTGCATAGAAAAAATTTGTCTCAAAAAAGCATTTGCTGGACAGGGGTTAAATCCAAATCATTATACCCAAGTACGTAAAAACTTTTCTTAGCTCCCAGTATTAAGCTGGCATGTGAACTACGTTTCTTTTCAGTAGCTTGACTAGAGTGCACAGAGGCAATCATTATACTGTTTGCAAAGCATGAAGCTAAGCATTGTTAACTTTGCTTTCTAGCTACTATTTTTTGCTTTTAGATATCCAGTTGTGATGACGTGCCAAACTAGCTGTTCTACCTGAAACAAACAAAACCCCTGCCTCTTACACGGTACTTTGGTAATCTGATCTAAGATGTGCGGTTGTCTGGTCAAACCACAAAGCTTCAGTAACATCTATTATTATAGAGCTTTAACAGTAGGCTGTGCTATATCCAGTTAAATATTTACTATAAGTTAATGCTTGCAGATAATTCTGACCTTCAAACAGAAACATTAAGGAATATAAATGAGCAATAGCATAACTAAACTGCTGTTTAAAGAACACTGCAATGAACCTGTTTCTAAAGGACTGCCATACCACGCTGTTCTATTAATTGCTATCAAATGGGACTAAAAAGTCACAGCCCTTGAGTAGGTTCAACAAGATCCAGAACTAATGCCATGTACTGGAATCCCTATTTCTCTTCCATCCTTTCATATATTTAACAAGGATTTTTATTCTTAAATTTAAACGTATGTATATGTGTGCACATACACATCTCCACACACCCACACGTGTGTGGCGTATGTGCATGTGCACACATGGCAGGATGTGGGCATGGGTGTGCATGTAGAGTGGATGGTGCATCCAGTCAAACTCTGAACATTCCTAAGTAAACTCTACTTCTTACTCTGAGCTACCTTCTTTTCTGTAAATGACAGTACAGGATATGTGATAGAGGTACAACATACTCTTTAAAAAGAGATGCTCCCAAAGTCTTATGGTAACAAGTTTCCTTCATTATACAGAATATTTTGTTTGTGCCATGTTTTTCCAAAGATTTTCACCTGGCCTTCTCTGTTGTTTGTTCACTTATACCAAACCCAACAACTAATAGTTTTAGAAAACTGTTAAAAAACTTTATTTCATCTCTTCAACCCTGTCCTCTGTCCCCAGTCACAACAAATAATTATTTGAACAGAAAAATCATGCCTAGAGTGAATTTTGTGAAGAGGTCTCCAAGCTCTGTGTTTACAGACACACTGTTACATGAGCTAGGAGCTTTCTCTGTCTTGACTGACAGTTTCCACATATGAAAACGTCAGAGCTGAAATTGCAGAAGGTTTCAGTACCATATGAACTGCATTAGAGCCAAACTTGAAGGATATATAGTTGGTGTCAAAAAAGGGAAGAGCATGACAACGCAATCAAGTCACTTCAATGCATCAGCATGCTGATTATTTGTCTTATGGCTCAGACAAGGCCTCTGGAAGAAACCAATAACCACTTTTCATCTTAGTCCTAGGAGTCTTTTGAGAAACAATACACTGCAAACCAGTTGGCAGTGCATCAGTAAAGCATGTTAAGTAAGATCCCATAAATAACCTTCCACAGACCACTATTCTAGGAGACATGCATTTGAAACATGAACAAAATTAAGCACTTAATATATGACAGAATATGAGTACAGCAGTCTAGAAAGTTATATGCATATGTACATCACAGTACTTACACTGTCAGGCCCCTGGCACCGACTACAAGCCAGTGGGTATCTGTAATAAGGGACTACCTTATTACAGTAAGCAAAATAGTAACAATTAACATAAAAAAATGTTCTCAAGCACTTAAGTCCTTTAGTGAAATAATGGCATGCCTGTGGGACACAGGAGTATTATATAATCTCACCATCCAGTTCTAATCTACAACAAAAAGGCACAATTTTTGAAAGGAACAAGCTCATGTAGGGACTGAAAATTTAAGGGAATAGCTGGACTGGGAAACAGACAGATTTGCCATTATGACCACCTTGCCTTTCTAGTCTCTCTTTCTTGAGGAATTTTTCTTGCAGCACTCCAGTCTTGTGAGTGGTTCCACCATCTCTTTATAATCCCCAAGAGGCCATACACTGCTGCTGCACATGGACTTCTAATTCCCTCTTCCTCTCCTTTGCTGTATTCAGGTGTCAGGTCACTTTCACAGGTCACAAAATGCAAAATGCAAAATCCTCTCTAATCCTCATGCTTTCATTTTCTTCAGGTTACGATCACTCTGTGCTGATACCTGTCATTTAAAACGCTCCTCGCTAAGTTAGCAAGCCTGTTGGCAAAGATGCTCTTACCCTACTTTATCAGATGAATCCTGCGCCTGCCTCACAGTGCCCCATGGCTTAAAAAGGACTTTGTGGTTGTAAAAGACTAAGCCCTTCTTGTGACACCAGCTATGCAGCCAAGCGTTGACTTGATGCAGATGTCTCTTCCTCTCTGAACCCTTCTCCTCCACTGTCAGGATCAAGGAAAACACCTGGGCCCCCAGTGCCATGTAGCCATGCCTGATATATTCATGATCACCTCTTTCAGTAACATAAGAACCCATACGGGTAAGTGAGAAAAGGAAGTGTTCTGAATCTGAACAAACCTTATAAATTTCTCCACAGCCTCCGGGACCTCAACTCAAGGGAGGCAACAAAACCATCCAAGATAGGAAAGTGCGTTAGCAGACAGATACTTAGAGAGGGAATGCAATACGAGGCAGTCTCCAGTGATAATGCACATTTTTCTTTTGGCGCAGACACTTGATTCAGGCTCGGCTGATTCTGACACCTCCCCTGACTGAGCTTGGTGTTGCTCATCCAATTCCAGGGCACTAAACCTGTTCTCTAGCTCCAAGTTGTCTTGCCAGATGTCTTAGGTTTCCACCTTTTCCCATCACGAGAATCTTTACCCTTATTCTCTACTGCTTGAAACACAGTCTCAAACTGTCCCTCCTCCTTCCTTGGACTGTGGGATTTGGGCTCTCACCTCTGAGGGCTATCTGTAAAGACCTGTCAATCTTGCATTCACGATCCTAGATGGTGCATAGACTGCTCATCTTTTTCTGCAACTCCTTCCCCTCAGTACCTCAAAGAGAATACATCTTCCACAGATGACACCACCATCACCCTCAGCCCCAGGAAGAGGCAGCAGGCATTCCCTGAAGCCAAGACCTAGAAGGCAACATCCTCTTTAGTGCTATTGCGGTTGCCAAGGACATGTGCAAAGGACAGCTGCTCCAGGAACTGTCCCTGCGAAATGTCACCATTGTCACTGTACAGCAGTACCTCAGCATCCACAGCAGAGCTTCAGAGCCCCTTTGCACCCCTGCATGTTTCTGTTAGCTGCATTCTGGGAGCTGTCAGCTTCAATGAAAACAGAGTGTTCCAGTTCTTCCAACAGAACTTTTGAAAATACACAAATTTCCTACAATGCTTACCAGGCTAACTTTATGATGCAATTTTATATGATGTTATGGCACAAGACTGTATAGATTTATGATTTAGAAACGTACAGGCACCGAGAATTAGCAAGATTTCCCTCTGGAAACAGAATCTTTCTATGTCTGGTATCAGACCACTCAGAACACAACCAGGAGTTAATTGCTATGATTTGGACAAGTGGGATAACTTTGCAGTCATTTTTTGAGGCAAAAGGGCTTCTCCCATGTATAAATATACTTGCCTACTGTATTCAGTCCACCTTAGAAAATACAGATCAAAGAATATAACTGAGATAGTCAGGAATGTACTTCACAGTTTATTGACTTATGACAGTGTGTATCTTAGAGAAATCCCAATATCAAATCGCACTTTTTTAGGACTTTTAATCAGTTTTAAGATTCTCAGCAGTATCAGATATACTGGGCAGCCAGAGGAACTCGCAGAAGTTTCTGTGCATTTTCAACACAGTTTATGAAACATCTGATGGTGACATTAACTGCACTTCAGTATGTCCTCTCTAGAACAGTTTTCTATTGCAAGCCACATTAAAACAGATTATCTTTCTATTTTTATCCAATTAAAAATAAAATACTCTACCTTACAGTAAAATCATAGGAGCAAGAGGCCAATAAGGTTGCATGGAACGGTGAAAACTGCAAGAAAACAAATCAACTTTAAAAGTAAAAACATTATGAACATATACAGACTTACTGTAAGCAGAAAGTTATCAAACTTCAACTATTTAAACAGTCTTGGTAGGCACCACATCATGCTGCAACAAAACAGACTACATCAACAAATTTCTCTACCATGCCTCTAATTACAAGAAACCACAGAATCGTAGAATTAATAATCACAAGGAATGCTCTGTGAGATCCTAGTTTGTTTTGATTTCATTACAGCAGTGCCAAATAACCCTGCTGTGAATTTAAAAAGTTCTAGAACAGTCATATAAAAAGTTACGAAATTCTGCTTTTGGCTGAGTATCATCTCATTATATAAATCAAGTTTCAAAACAGTTATGTGACCAGCTAATTATTTTCAGAGAGATAAAATCCATGCCATACTGCAGAGAACATAAGATAGATTATTGTCATCAATTCCATATCCTAAAATTTTGAAATTGTTTATAGGAATGGGAAAATTGGAAATGAGTGGAAAAACTGAAGGCAGTATAACGTCACTTCATGATTTTCCTCTCTTCTGTGGGCATTTTACAGGACACACTCTTCTATGGACTCTTGCACACTGGTCTGAGAACTGTAGCAATAAGGATGCAGTTATGCAAAAATTTTTCACCTCAGTTCCAGCTTTTGGGTAACCCTCCATTCCCAACTATTTTAAGATCTATATTTCTCAACAGGAAATACACAAGCAACTGACATAACTCGAGTCTGAAATGCAGGTATCCCAAATCATGGTAAGTCTACCTGCAAGACTTCTAGTATTATTCACAGCAACTACAGAGTCAAAAGTTAAGTCTGGGCTATTGCTACAACTGCCCAAGTTGCCAAGAAATCAATGTATGTTAATGGCTACTGAACTCTGCTGAACTCCCTTTACTGTAGCAGAACTGAGGGATGTGCATGCTTGAACTTTAACTTCCATTTTTCTGGAGGAAAAACAAAACAAAGTATCTTTTTCTTCTGCACCTAACAAAAAAAGAATAATAAAGGGGAACAAGTGTGATGAGCAACAAAAAACAACGGTACACTTTTCATAAACCCCCTTTGCATCTTTGTTCTCACAGTTTCAGATAAAGCAAAAACATCTTGTCAAAGGCTTTTCATTACCCTTAAATATCCTGGAAGGTTATGTAAGAGGCAAAATACTTAGGAGAGCACTACACACAAGTTGAAAGGATATGCATGTCTTTCTGTACAAGGAAGATAATATTTCAGAATTCTGTTCCATTTAACTGTAAGATACTACAATTTTATTATGTGAACAGTTGTATATAGACAGAAGACATAAGCATATCATCCATCCAGATCTCCAACAGATCATTTATCCAAATATCTTTTTAGGTAAAATCAAAAACCATAACTAGGTTTCAGTGTAAGATATGGCAGCCAGTTAAGAATGTGAGAGTCAAATGCACCAATATCCAAGTCTCCTGAAAAGGGCTCCAAATGATGTCAGTGTGCTGATAAGGCCCCGCACCGCACTGAAAGACCACAAGAAATCTGCAGGAATCCCGACAGTATCAAGTTGAGTAGAGTTCCTTGCCAGCCTCAGATCTGAAAATCCCTGAACAAGTGATCAGAACACAAAAGACAGACAACTGAAGAGTTTGATTTCATGGTTGGTTTAAGCTAATTTAGGAGTTCACTGCTGCCAAGGCTCGTGGCTTACATTTTCCTTTCCACTTCAGGTTGTTTGCTCCTGCTCTCCTCCTTTGTGTCAAGGCTTTCAATTTGTGTGGTTGAGCAATAAACTGAGACAGTTAGTGATCCAGACAGAAACTAGTCACTTTTAGGGACAGGATTTTCAGACAGAGCCATCAGGTGAGCCAGCCTGCTGCACAGCTTTATAATTGCTAGTGCCAGCACAATGGAGGGGAAGGGATATCAGTAGGGCGAGCTGCCTCTATTTAGGCAGTATCCAGCTCTCTCTGCACACCTCTAAGTGCTGGCTCACATTTTCATATGTTATGTCCACAACAGCCATGTCTACCTCGAAACGGAAGCAATAAAAGCCTGCTAAGATGGAACAGAAGTCAGGTACGCTCACATACCTCTCTGCTGAACGTGGATGCATGTACAGCCTCCCCACCATCTCCTTAAAGCCACTTGGTGGCTTAGATCTCAGAGGCTGGTGCAAAGAAACATCTACTGCTGGCCAACTTCTAATAACAATTTCAAGGCATTTTAAGAAAACAAGGTGCATGATGGACCATAAAATGGAATAGGACAGTATAAGAATATATAGGATTACCCCACTTGATGAGGCTGACAATCTTTGAGCTCAGTGCTCTATGTTTACATGGCATTTTCAGTATTTTAGTTTGTACCAGTCACCTCTGGGCCAGTCAGGCTTTGTCTTCTTTATTTCCCCCAGACATCCATATACAGTGGTAATATCCTTTAAGCCTTGCCTTCTTCACATTAAAAAAAATCTCAGCTCTCTCAGCTTTTCCTGGTAGGACAGAGGTTTCAGTCTCTTAAACTTCTTACGGCCCTTTGCTGAATTTACTCCAGCATGTCTGTGTCTCTCTCCCTTTTACTGGAAATCCCAAAATTGGACCATACATGGTCTCACTGGTGTGGTGAGTAGCAGGGAAGGATCACTGCCCCCAGCCTGCTGGCATCACTCTTCCTAAGGCAGCCCACGATGAAATAAAGTAGAGAAATTAAGAGGTGCTATCCCTGTCTAGCTCTTCTAGTATCTATTTATCAACCAGCTGCTATCCATGAAACTGACAACACTGCCTGCCTATGCTGCCTCTTGTGCAGAGAGTTAATTCAACAAGTCTACTGCCTGATGTGTAAGAGAAGTACTCCCATATGTTTGTAAACACATTTCCAAAGTCTAATTAAGTGTTCTTTAGTTCTATTATCCCAGGTGAGGGTGAATAGCAATTCTGCATTAAATTTCTTTAATTTATAATGAAGACAATGTGCTGTGAATCCCTTAGTGGAAGAGCTGTTTTTAAAGGATGCCACTAACTGTCAGAGAGTAAGAACACAACAGTCTGTGTTGATTCATTTGTCTTAATGGCTGTCAAACTGGAGTTGCAAAATTATCTTGTTTAAAAAACAAGAAGAAATAAACAAACTCAAACAGCACTGCTAAATGTTCTTCTGCTACGATGAACCTTTCATAGAGCCAGATTAGAGTGTGGTCATGCAGGCATTAAATTAGAAAAAAAGACTGAGCATCAACCACAAGTTGGGATAGCACGCTGTGGTAGCTGGGATAAGGAGAGGCAGGAGCTTCTGAGGTTGTCTGACTACAAACAGGATTTGTGATACAGAATGACTACCTGTGTCATATCCTTTTCTGACAAATTACAAACTAAGCACAGTAACTTCTAAAGTTCTTAGAAACATATTAAAGATTCCAAGGCCATGTGAAGAAAAATACTGACTCAGGATAACTTTTTTTCCAGTTCAGACTTCCTAGAAAATGTTAATAATACCTATTCCAGAAGGGCTTTAAAAGGATCAGGTGTTATCTCCCTTTTCAGGAGACTTCAGTATTGGTGCATTTGACTCTCACATTCTTAGCTGGCTTCAGTATCTTACATGGAAACACAGTTATAGTTTTTGAGTTTACCCAAAAAGATATTTGGGTACATATTTTCACATAATATTTAAAAAAAGCCATTGTGCATCAGAAGAAATTCCTATTGATGGGTGATGTACACAGATCCAGTATAGTCATCTGTAGCCTTTCGTGCTAGAGGTTCAAAATCTCTTACTAATATTTTCTTTGTATACAGAAAAATATGTATTCAGAGCAAGTTCTATACTTTGTCTTCTGTGAATATTGATCCTTTGTGTGGAAAAACAAAGTCAAAGCATAATTTAAAAATGAGTAAGGGAAAATATTTTCTCTGTCTCCAATTTCTCATATAACTTAGCTGAAGCAAAACCCCTAACTCTCTCTCAAGCCGTCTAACACTCCTTGTGGAAATATATTGACTTTGAAGATGTCATCTACTTCAAAATCCCAGCAATCTACTAAACATCATAATGTTTTGCAGTGCATAAAAGAAAGTTTTCAAGAACAGTCACTGTAACATCTAAAATCCTGTGTTTTTTCCTAGTTACTAGATAATATAAAATACCACTGCTTTCCAGAAAAAATTGTGTAACAATTCAGTGATGGTCAATAGGAAAAAAAATACAACTTACTTTTACTCTTCTGATAGCATAGGTATGACCCAGCAAGACGAACACTGGTTGCCGGATGTTCCGCAAATCCCAGCCTTTTAAGCTACAGTCAACTGCACCAGTTACCAGCAAGTTCTGATGATTTGATAAAACACAGATGTATCAGGACAATTTAATTACCAGATGGCAGTGATGCATATGTTGACTACAAAAGTTAGATAAATCAAACAATACAGATGAATAAATCATAAATGAGGTCAGGTCTCCAGTGTGAACGTTAAAGAAAACAGAGAAATACAAACTGGTTCTCCACTACAGGCTATTCTGACCACTATACAAAAGAATAAGCAAAATCTCTGACCTACTTAGGCTGCCTATCCATTGGAACAAATCTCCTCTGGAGATGTAATAGTGAATGATAGGAACAAAGCACCTAGACATATTTTTATAAAGAGAAGATGTAATATTGTTGCAGCAGAAACCCCTCCTATTTAATGAGAGTGGTTCAATTAGGAAAAAAGTGGGATGAACAGTTCTATACCTCATCATATTTGCACCAGTCACAGCTCAAGATCTCAGCCTGGTGGGCAGGTATCACAAGTTTGACTCCTGGGGCTTTCACATCCCAAATTCTTAAAGTCTGATCACCTGAAACATAGAGAAATTGATTCAATGTTGTTGCATCAGTTATGGGATACAATTAATCCATTAGTACTTAGTAGACAACTGTTTCTTAGCTGCATGAAATACAAATGACTATATGCGGACACTCATGCCAAATAAAGCAAGCACATTATAGACACAGAAGTTGGAGTGATGCAAAAAAAGGTATCCAAACTTACTACTCTCTTTCATTAGAAAAAACTCCCACAACTTCACTTTATTACTAACACTCCTATTATTTTTGAAAGTCTGATTTGATTAAAAGAAGATGGGGTAAAATATTTAAATAACATTTAATTGAACTAGAAGCTTAAGGTCCATTTAAAAATAGGTTTAATAGTTCAGAATCACAAAAAAACTATTTGCGAACCAGCTGAGAAGTTATGCCTAGTCACATGCTTTTGGCACAAAGAAAAGTAAACTGTATCTGAAATATCAAGATTTTTCCAATAAAGGAAAATTTAAGATGCATCACCTGTACTCATCATATATAAAGACTGCGGTTACTCTCATTTATTGAAATACTGGAAGATAAAGTAATTCTACTGTTACAGATATGAAAGGCAACATGTGCTGTAACCTTGA
>NW_020955422.1:233745-235600 GCF_003031625.1 Empidonax traillii | reverse complement strand
GATAAATTCCCCATCTGCAAGGTGGGAACAACATGTAATTTCTCACTGTTTTCACTCCCCTTGCCTACTGTCAGGAAGGAAGACTGCTGCTCGGGACATGTACAGCACTCCTGACAGTGACATCCTGCAGTCAGCTGAAACCTCAAACATCACTACAGTGCTTACAAAAACAGGGCAACATATGGAGGGGAAGAAACATGGACAGCAGGGTCTTGGCAGAAAAAGGTAGTATGCACATCCACTCACCATTAGTCTTGCTAATCTGCTTGCCTGCAGAGGACAGATTTCAGTTTGAGTCTTAAGTCCTTCTGAGATATTATTATGGGCTTCTTAAAAAGCTTTTATTCTAATTTCATCAGATAACATATATTTGAAGGGGAAACACATATTTCACTGCAGACAGGATCATTTTTTCCAAGCAAATAAATATATAAATCCAGGTGAACTAGAATGAACTGCTACAGAGATGCAGCATTTTGAGGGCCAAAAACATTTGAAAAAGTAAGCTACTCAGCCAATAACAATTTTGACACTAAATATACAATTGCCCCAATTATTTCTTTTTTAACAGAAAATGCTGATGCATGAGAAAAATAAAAAGAGAGTTATTTTCCTTTTTTTTAAAAACTTTCTTTGAAAATGTTAGACTTAGCTGTTATTAATTCTGACTGGCACTATCTGGGAAATGTTTTTAATGGAGTAACACAACAAGCAAGTGAATCTTTTTGAGAATAGAAAAGACTGAATTAAAGCCAAAGGCAAATCCAAATTTTCCTTTTAAGTGGAAACATCAGATTAATTTAAAAAAAAGCTAACATTTTAACAAACTTTTTTTTAACCTCAAACATATTTCTATTACCTCACTATATATATATTTTTATATTTAATTTCAACAAAAGCTGCTCTTGAAAATTTTGCCATTTCCACATTTCCATGATTCCTTCCAATCTGTATTACTAAGGATCCATTTCTTCCATATGGCAAAGCAAAAGCAGAATAATAATCGAAGGTGCAAGTGAAGCACACCTAGTACAGTCATATTCACTAACAGCCACTTCCAGTTCACATCCAAAGTAAGCAACCACAAAAGTAGCCAACATTTCCCCCACAAAATACTTCTATTTTTGTAATAAGCAATTTCACCATGGCAACAGATTTTTGCTGTTCTGTTAGATAATTATGATTTCAGAATTGTTTGTATATTGTACTGGCTTCTTTCTTTCTAATGAATATTTGTGAAATCTTGGATGAATCAATAAAACCACACAATATACACTCATCTATTCAAAATTTTCCAAAGAGATGCTAATCTACAAGTATATCATCCTTATACATAGTATAAAGACTGCTAATGTGAATGACAATATATAATAGTGAAAAGATAAAGTTTATTTCAGACTTAAATTTTATGTAGGTTTTATACTAGCTTTTTTACTCACAGATATATTTTACCCAGATCCATAAATCACTATCTCCTAAGTCCTGCAAGAACAACCAGCTAAGCAATCATTGCCAGACAGTGAAGAGCTACAATATTAACTGTACAAAATAGCTAGGTATTTGGGAGGTTAGTAAAACCCCAAGAAACCTTAAACACTATTTGAATGGAAAAAGGATTCTAACCAGAACAGGTACAATGTTTTTGAGGAACCAAAGTACCACTAGCTCAAAGTTTTACTTTGAAAGAAATGAATCTGGGTTTTGGGTTGGTTTGGGAGGTTTTATGTTCTGAAGCAAGAATCTGATCTTCTTACACCATTATCTCATCAAGGAAAAAAAACTAACAAAAAATAACACACCTTTACTGTAGGAAAACAATTTAGCATAAAGGACACAAATATTGGCATATATGGTT
>NW_020955422.1:232663-233171 GCF_003031625.1 Empidonax traillii | reverse complement strand
TTTCACTAAACGAGGTTGATCAGAGCCCCATCCAACTTGGCCTTGAACAATTCCAGGGATGGGGCATCCACAACTTCTCTGGGCAACCCATGCCTGTGCCTCACCATCCTCACAGGAAAGAATTTCCTTCTAACATCTAATCTAAACCTACTCTCAGTTTGAGGCCAGTACCCTTTGTCCTGTCACTATATGTCCTTGTAAAAAAATCCCAAAAATCTCAGTTAAATGAAGTACTTCTGCAGTGCCTTTGAACAACTACAAGTTAACAGCACTTGCTTACTTGTCTGTAGTTTTAAATACTATAGCAGATTAAGTTATTTAGCTCAAATCAAATAGAAAATCTGTGGAAGAATTAAAAGCAGACCCCAAATTTCATGACTCTCAAAAACAACCTCTTTACATAGGCTAAACTGAGTGATCTGATCATTTCTATTATAGATAGTTGTCTTGATTTTAGCTGAAATAGAGGTATTTTTCTTCCTAGTAGCTGGTACAGTGCTGCGCTTTG